>NC_056747.1:724835624-724858124 GCF_019279795.1 Protopterus annectens
AACAGTGGGGCTGTGGCTGACCAAATTTGCTGACGACTGCAAATTAGGTGCAATTATGGACTCCCCAAACAATGTCAATATACAATATACTTCAAGAGGAACTTACACAAACTGATGACTGGTGTGAAAACCACGGACTCAAACTCAATGCAAAAAATGCGTTCTCATCCCCTTTGGTAAAAATGATAACTCAACTTTTAATCCCTTACAATAATCTTACCTCCCTTCGATCTTCATCTAAACTCATGACCAAATCTGTAAAGTCCCATAACTTAGCTGGTGAGTCTCTGTTCACTAATACTGTAGGAAGGATATGGAATCAGCTACCTACTGATATTACTCTAATCCCCTCCTTACCACTCTTCAAACAAAAAATCAAACTGTACTTCCAAAATCACTGGCTCTGCTCCTGCAGGACTCCTGACTAATCTTCCTTTTTCCCCCTACACTACTACTATCTATACACTATACTTATTTACTTTACTTATTCCTTCTTCCCATTGCCCTGCTACCCTCCTCCTATGCTCCTACCCTCTCCTCCTTTCTCTCTCCCCCCTCCTCTCTTCCATTAAAATACTCCTTTCCACTGTACATTATTGCCTCTTTCGGTCTTCTGCCTATGTATTCCTTTCTGAGTCTCCCATTCTACTTTTTTTTCTCTCCAACAGATTTCATATATATGTTGTTAATCTTGATATTTTGTAATGTTTTACTAAATAATAATTTTTTGACTATGTTCCCTACAAATTTTATTTTTTTTTTGTTTTACTAAACATATATTCTTTTTGTACTGAATTTGTTTTATTATTTGTCTCCTTGTAATTTACTATCTGTGGAGCTTTTCTCCCCGGGCCTCTACTGAAAATGGACATATATCCAGCTAGACTAGCCCGGTTAACAAATGTAAAATAAAAATAAATAAAAAATAAATAAATAAAATAAAATATCCCTGCAGACGGTCATATAAATAATAATACAGCAAGTAACAACTCAGTAATTTGGGACGAAAGTTGACTGTAGCCTAAAGTTTGACCACCATGTGTCTACTGTGGTAAGGAAGTCATTCTACGTCACACACCTCATTAGCAAAATACTGCCTCAACAGTGAAAGAGGTTATAACACCCCTGTACGCGACCTTCATCAGGCCAATAATTGAGTATAACACTCCCTTTGGTATATACCTTACAAGGCACCTGCAGCAACTTGAGAGACCTCAGAGATTTCTAACCAAGAAAATTCAGGGTCTCCAGCACGTCATACATTAACAGACTGAAGTCACTGTTACTGTACTCAGCAGCGTACAGACTACTTAGAGGAGACTTGTGCTTGGCCTACAGAGCAATCTCAGATCCAAACCTAATGGAAATACTGCACATTCAAGTCAAATGGGACAAGTAACACCCGCTTTAGGGACCTTAACCTGGCCTGCGACATAAATAGGACCTGCTGGAGAGACAGATGCCTCTCTCAGAGGTTGCCACTCCTCTGGAATAGGCGAACAGTTCACATCCAACAAAGCCCCTCTATGACCCTGTTTAAGCCTAGCCTGGATGACTGGATAGGAAACCATAAATTCTTGCCTGGGATTTCACTTATGAAAGACCCCCCTAGATATGGGCAGTCATTGCTAACTAAGATCTCGAGTTTAGGTAATATCCTTTATATTGGGTACACACGGCTAGACCTACAAAGACCTTCAGGTCAATAGCCAAGTAAAGTACAGCTGTGTACACTTACCATAAATGTAGATGTTAGAGTGTATTCACTGTTGCAGTCATTACATTTGGGTAATCTGCTGGCAGGTTGCCCTCAGTCAGCCTGAATTCCAAAGTCTTGGGTCCTGCATCGGTTGCTGTCTCCTCTTCCATGATTGTCAGGTCGTCAGGGGTATAAAACAAGCAGCTGACGCCATTTCTTTAGTTTTTCTTGCCCCAGATGTCAGGTGCCCCCCCAAATGGGTAGCAAACAAATATATATAAGCTATATATACATGCAGCAATACAAACTTTACCTTCATCTACAAGCAAATACACCACAAAGGTTGAAGAAGATAGTGAAGGAAAGAGAAACTCCAGAATAAAAGTGGGATGGCGGGCGGGTAACCTGGACTGCAACAGTGAATATACTCGAACATCTACATTTATGGTAAGTGTACACAACTGTACTATGTTCTTCGTGTTTCACTGTTGCAGTCATTACATTTGGGTAGAATCCCAAAGCTATGGATGGGAGGCTGGAGCTAAACTGCATTAGGGCGGCTGTAAGGCCCTGCAGAACTGCAGTGGAAAAGCTTGCCCTGGACTTAGAGTAGAGAGGCAAATGATAATGCTTTGTAAATGTGTGAACAGAACTCCAAGTAGCAGCCTCTAGAATGTCTTTGGTTGGTACCCCTCTGAGAAAAGCTGCTGATGTAGCTGCAGCCCTGGTGGAATGAGACCTAATGCCCTTGGGCACCAGTTTGCCATGGTGTAAGCAGCAGAAACGAAAGCAGTGGCTTATCCACTTTGAAACAGTCTGCTTTGAAATAGCCTTTCCCTCTGATCCTGCAGCAAATGTCACTAGTAACTGCTCAGTTTTTCTTAGAGCTTTAGTCCTGCTCAAGTAGAATCTTAGTTGTCTGTGTACGTCCAAGGAATGCAGAATCTGCTCCTCCTTGTTCTGCGGATTTGGATAAAAAGTTGTCAGACGAATAGTCTGGTTAAGAGCCACATTGGAAACCACCTTAGGCATAAATGAAGGATTGGTCCTGAGGGACACCCTGTCTGGGTAAAATATGATAAAAGGCTCCACAGCCATGAGGGCCTGTAGCTCTGAGACCCTTCTTGCTGAAGTAATTGCCAGGAGCAGAGCTGTTTTCCATGATAAGAACTTTAGATCTGCAATAGCAGCTGGTTCAAATGGAGGCAGGGTGAGCTTTTCCAACAAATAATTGAGGTCCCATGCAGGAATTGGTGATCTTCTGGGAGGCCTTAAATTTTTGGCTCCTCTAAGATACTGCTTTAGTAAAGGATGAGAAAAGATTGGTGGCTCTGTGTTGTAATGAGCCGAGATGGCAGAGGCATGGATTTTTATTGATGAAAAAGATAGGCCTTTGTCAATCATCTCAGTCAAGTATTGTAAAATCTGAGGAATATGTGGTTCTGCTGTATCAGTTCCTTGTGCTTGGTTCCAAGCACAGAATCTCTTCCATTTATCAGCATAAGATTTTCTAGTACTAGGCCTTCTGGCTTCCAAAATGACATCCATCACAGCTTTACTGAGAGGTGTTGCTGGAATAACTACATGATCAGCCATGCTGCCAGGTTCAGTGTTTGTAGCTGATTGTGCAGGATCTGATTGTTTTGCTGGGACAGTAAGTGAGGTATTTGAGGCAAGTACCAAGCTGGGAATTATGACATATTCCTTAGGATTAGGTACCACTATTGGCGCGGGCAATTAGTATCATCTTTGGTTTCTCTTGTCTGACTTAGTAGGACCTTGGGAAGAAGAGGCAGAGGAGGAAAGGCATAAACTGACAGGTTTTTCCAACTGAAGGCTAGGACATCCACGTTCCATGCTTGTCTGTGATAAGTCCTTGTGCAGAATTTTTCCAGTTGATAATTCCGAGGAGAGGCAAATAGGTCTATGTCCGGGCTCCCCCATTTCTTTATCAAGCTGAAGACTTGTGGATCTAGTTTCCACTCATGAGGGTCCATAAGGTTTCTGCTTAAATTGTCTGCCAAAGTATTTTGCTTTCCTGGCAGGAATTGAGCTTGAAGATGTACTTGGTAAGTCAAGGCTGTCCCACAGTGCCATGTCTAGTCTGCAAAGGGGGTATGAGTGTGTGCCCCCTGCTTGTTTATGTACCTTATAACCGTGTTGTTGTCCGTCTTTATCAGTAGTTGTCCTGGATGAAGCAAGTCCTTGAAGGCTGTCAGGACATTTTGAACAGCTAACATCTCTTTTTGGTTGATATGCAGATGCATTTGTTTTGGGGTCCATATGCCCTGAATGCATCTTCCTGCCAGGTGAGCCCCCCCATGCATAATCTGATGCGTCTGTTGTTAAGGTTTGGTTGGCAGGGGTTAGAGTGAAAGCCCGTCCCATGTTTTGGTGACATGCCTTTGCCCACCATAGAAACTCCTGTTGTAGGCAGGGAATAAGAGAAATCATTGTTTTCAGACTGTGACAGTGTTGACTCCATAAACATTTTAGGTACCACTGTAGTTTCCTCATATGCAGTCTTGCATATGGAATCAGTAGAATGCAGGATGCCATGAACCCCAAAGCCTGCAGAGTTTGTCTTGCAGATAACTGGGTTTTTGTTGTTATCACTTTGAAGTAAGTAGTCAGTTGCCTTTGTTTGTCTAGCGTGAGGAAAGTCATCTGGGCAGTTGTATTCAAGCTTGCATCCAGGAATGTTATCTTTTGAGAGGGTACCAGTTGTGATTTTTTTTCGTTTACTGTGTACCCTAGGCATGTTAGAAGCCTTTTCACAAATGCCAGATGCGGAAGAAGAATGTCCTTGTTCTCTGCTTGAATGAGACAGTCGTCCAAGTAAGGATAGATTTGTATACTTCTTTGTCTGCAAAATGCAATTACTGGTGCCAGGCACTTTGTAAAGACCCTGGGCACAGTAGATAAGCCAAAGGACAGTGCAGAGAATTGGTAATGCATAAAGCCAGCATTGAAACGGAGGTATCTTCTGCACGATTCCCTTATTGGGACATGCAGGTATGCCTCTTTTAGGTCTACTGTCACCAGTGAAGCATTCTTGCCCAGCATGAGCAGAAGCTGCTGCAAAGTTAGCATTTTGAATTTTGGAACGTCCAGGTATATGTTCAAAATTGATAAATCCAGTATTGGGCACCAGGCCTTGTCTTTTCTGGGTACCAAGAACAGTCCTGAATAAAAACCTTGTCCTTTTTCCTGTTCTGGTACTGGCTGAATAGCCCCCATGTCCATAAGGGACGTAACCTATTTCTGTGCCTCTGCCCATTGATTTTTTTGGCAGATCTGGCCAACCATTTGCAATTGGCAGAGTGTGGAAGTGGAATCTGTATCCCTGAGATACTATGTTTAACACCCACTTGTCCTGGGTTATTAACTGCCAATTTTGAGCATAAAGTGCTAATTTTCCCCCTAAGGGTGCTGCCAAAAGATAAGTGCTTGGTGACGGCAGAGGGAAGTCACTGAGACTGTTTACTGTAGGGTTGTACTTTGTTTCCTCCAGATTTGGAGGTAGAAGCACCCCATTGCTTTAACCTGTAAGAATCCTGTGACTGGTATCTAGAACCTTTAGGGCGCCTGGATTTGCCCCGTTGAACTCTGTCGGACACAGGAAAGGACCAATTTTTTGTAGGCCAGTGTCTACTGAATCTTGGTGGCTGCACTTGTAAGAAGTCTTTTACAGTTTGCATAGACTTAGCTTTGTCTTCCATTTTCTTTAAAACCTCTTCTGCCTTAATACCAAACAGACTATCATGCTGTAAAGCTGCATCCAGCAATTTAGCTTTAACATGGTCAGGCAAATTTTGCTCTTTTAGCCAGGCATGCCTCCTAATCACAGATCCAGTAACTGCGGCCCTGCAGGAGGCCTCTAAGGAATCAAAACCACATTGCAAAGTATGCTTTCCAAGTTGTTCTGCTGCATGCAATAATTCCTGCAATTCTTTATTTTCTGCACATTCAGAAATCAACAAAATTTCTGTTTCAGTAATCCCATAATATGTTGATACTTGAGCATATGAAACTGGCAGTTTAAGGCCCTAATTGCCAAGGTTGCAGATGTATAAACCTTTCTTTCCCCATCTATCCAGTGCCCTGGAATCTCTTGTCAGAGGGGGTAGGATTTTTTGCTGTTAAGGCCTTAAAACATTTTGGACCCTGTGAAATAGTTTCAGGGTCAGCAGCAGGGTTTCTAAATAAAAATTTGTGAGAGTCAAGAACCCTGTAATATCTGTCTGGCTTGCTAGGAGCCGGAGGTAAGGAGTCTGGAGTCAAGCTAGACTCCGAAAACACATCATCCACAATGTCTAAAACAGGAGGTATGGCTAAAGGCCTATGCTGAGGGAGAAGAAGGAAATCCCTGAGCCTCTTTTTTGATTCTGAGAAATCTTGACTCTCCCAGTGAAAATGCTCCCTCAAAGTATGCAAGGTTTCCCTAAAGGAATAATCTTCAGGAGGAGATGCAGATGGGATAGCTTCCTCTGCATCAGAATCCTCATAGGGTGGTGTAGATAATTCCTGATCAGAAGAGGAATCAGAAGAAATAGAAACCCGATCTGAAGATTCATAATCAGCGTCTTGCCTAGGCCTCTTATCAGGAAGGGTTGGAAACCCCTGATCAAGGTAATTAGGTCTTCAGCCATTTTGATCATCTGCTTTTTGGGCATAGAGGCCTGTGCATGTGGCTCATGCGTCCATTTTTTAGCTTTAGAAGCTGCTTTTGTCTTTGATTTTGAAGCTGGCATCAGTTTTATATAAAAATGTTGTGGCCTGAATATACCCTCAGAAGCCGATGCCTGCTCAGCGGCTCCGGACTCATCCGAGGGAGAGACATCTGCGGGTACAATACTCTGAGATTCTCATGGTATGCCGGACTCTACATGGGTCTCGGTAGAGGCCTGTGACTCGAAAGTAGTGGGTATCAGGGGCTGCAAAAGAGCCTCACTGAGTACCGGTGACTGGCTTAGGAGAAGCTTCGTCGTTGGTTTTGGACCTCGGTCTGTCTCTGTACTTTTCTTTGCATTTTCTGTGTACTCCGGTAGTCGAATTACTACCCAACGACATTTCAGGATAGTTAAATCTGTTTCCAAAATATTTTGAGGCACAGATATACAGACACTTAATAGTGCATTGGTTAAATCTAGCAGAAAACCGACAGCTAGGCATGTTATGATCAGGGCCTAGGCAAGGAATACAGTAGAAATGGAAATCCTTATGAGGTATTTGCTTCCCACAAGTAATGTAATTATTAACTTTTACTGACATCGGTATGGAGCAAGAAAAAAGTTTACCCAACGGGGTACTTAGCTTTAGTGAAGACTTCGGTTCTGAAACTCGAATTCGAAAATTTCAGGAGTCGGCCGACCGGCACTTACGAACTCCTTCTGCTTTGGGCACCGCGCGGCAAGACTAAAGAAAAGGGGGTCGGCTGCTTGTTTTATTCCCCTGACGACCTGATGTCATGGAAGAGGAGACCGCAACCGACGCAGGACCCAAGACTTTGGAATTCAGGCCGACTGAGGGCAACCTGCCAGCAGATTACCCAAATGTAATGACTGCAACAGTGAAACATGAAGATCATCCATGTATGACAAAACAGAATCAACATCCACTTGAAATTTTTGTGACCATACCAAGATGATTGTCATTGGTGATGTCACACACCAACCCCGTGTGCAAAAATGGGAAAAGGGGTTTTTGGGGAACAGAAGAATTTTTGTGAACTTTAATTTTTTTTAACCCATAACAGACTCTCTCATGCTCAGCAGCTGTATGCAAATGCTATAGAAAATAAAATGGAACTAAATTTCTGGAGAGTTATTATTCTGGGATGGGATGGGATGGAGAACACTACATGACAAATGTCTGTGGCTGTTAATGGTTGCACACAAACACACAGCCATGTTTCACTAAGCCTTTGCACAACAAAAAGGAAAGAAGGAAGCAAAACACTTCAGTGAAGACAAGTTGTATGCCTTACTTCAGAAGACAGTGTCCCAACCACCAGCAGGTACTAGTACCACCCCTGGGAAGCCTACCATACTAGTCCTAACCTTGTACCAGCTCTGCATTAACACTGACTGTAAGTTACAACAATGTATCGCTTGAAGCTGTACAGAAACGGGCTATGGTTTTAATTTCAAATACATTACCTGTAGATTGCACATTAAAATAGTCATCTGAAAAATGTGAAAAAAGTGAAAACTGCTATACTCACTCAAATAATATTGCCATTTCAATTTCTTTTCATGTTTTTCTTGGACTGTTAGCATATGGCAATTCACAGGGATTCTGTTTAGCTTCACCACCTAACATTTTATCACATGAATTATAGTGAATAGCCTGCCCAACTTCCTTCCATAGCAATGCCTTCAGAACATACAGCTGTGCAAGCTACTTACAAGTAGCATTATGCAAGTGAGCTGCTGGTCTTTCCAGTGTCTAGTGAGTTATATATGCCATCTCACAGGCAGAGTACTGGCTCCACTTTTACCCCCGAGAAGTGCTGAGAGGCTGCTCAGAGGATGGGACTGGCTGCCTGAGATACTTTATGCAAGAACACCACAGACCTGGGCCTTTGAATGCCAAATTTTGAATGCACACTCTTTCATTCTCCCCTAAAACACCAAATTGAGTAAATGCAAGACCAATCCCAACAGCCCATAATCAGTAGTTATAAGTCATTTTTACCAATTCCATACCTTACAATGGTACCATAAATAAAAGTTGTTTCTCTTTGGGAAAAGCACTGAACTGTCAGAATACCTCACACTAAGATTCACTAATATGTATAAATGAATAATGTCTTTGACGGATGCCACCAGAGACAGAGGACAACGGATACTACAACTGGACTCAGTGTAAATGCTGGCCCAGAATCACAGTGATGTGGTTATGCAAGCACTCAAAGTTGTCTGTTACTGTCTAACACCTGCATTTTTTACTCCAATGCTGACTACATGTGTTAGGTTATACATTTAGACAGATAGGCAGGTACATAGGGATAGTCAAGTATGCACCACAGATAGATAAGTTGATATTCAAGTATGCATGGCAGACAGATAAGCTGTTCTTTTAATTCCACTTGTAAAAGGGACTATGCTCCCATTAACCCACCACCACACCTATTACAACCTCTCCTTACAAATGTAATTAATGAAAAGGTATAACAGTTGCACATATCCAATAGGGTGAACTGTGCTTAGCTGCCTAGAAACCACTCCACCAGTTTCTAGCACCTACCAAAAAGATGCAGCTGTGGACGTGCACTACTGCAGCATCATTTTAACAGGTATGCAGAAATACTATGACGGTCCAATGTCACCTAAGACACAGAGTCCAAATGTGCAGCCAATCACACTTAGTTGTTGTCTTGTTAGGATTTTCTAAGCTAAAGGTTAAACTACCATACTGCTGGGCTGACCGACCAAAGGAAAACAGCTGTAAAGGCTTCAATTACCACTCAGCTTATTCAGTCTAGACTATAGTTATGCACTCTGGACCTCCTTCTGGCAAGAGGCTACTTTGTTGTACTTTCATGGTAACTGAGCACAGGCAAACACAGCTGAGCACCATCATAATCTCTCTCTATACCACAGCAACTGAACCAACAAAATAAAACATGCTGACATGGAACTTATCAATGGGGGATACAGGGACAGAATCTTCTGTGAAGACGAGGGCAACTCAATCATTTACTGTTATGGTGACTAAGTGAGGCGACAATAAAAATATATAACTGTGTCTGCCTTTAGAATGACAAATACAACAGAAAAAAATGGAAGTTATGTACTTACCATAACAATGGATCCTTTCATCCTAATCTGTCCAGTATGATTGAAGACTGTACTGAGCTGCTCATTGGATCTGATCTGAGAATGCTAGTGTTCCAAGCCTCAAGCTCCTTTAAGATTTTTTTCTCACCTAAGTACTGAATTTTCTCAGACTAAGTTTGCTGGCTGATGATATATATCATGGCTTATGCAGGAATGCAGGAGAGACAGCAGAAGGGCTTCCTGATGGTCTACCAGGTCCTCAGAAAATGACAATTTGGAAAACGGATGTAAGGAGAATATCACATTGGATGAACTAGGATGAAAGGATAAGTTCCATATCCTGCGGATCATGTCTGCCTGATCCAACCAATGGGTCACAATCTCAAGCTACCTGTAATCATGGGTGACATCATTAAAGGATACATTTTAGGACTGTTGCTCCAAAGGAAGTCCTGTATCTGCATAAGATATTACACTTAGAATGTTTGGCAAAGGTCTGCAATGCACAGCAAGTCACTGCAGCACAAATTTCATCCACAGAAGAATTTCTAAAACAGTCTGTAGAAGTAATGATTGAATTTGAAGGATGAGCTTTTGATTTGACTGACAATGGACTTGCTCTGGGTAGTACCAATGAAGAAAATGTAATCTGACAGCCGCATGGACAATGTCACATTAAATATTTTTGTCCCAATTTGTCTGGAGCGAAGGATATGACCAACTGTTTCTCTTCCTAAATGTTTTTGTATTTAGAAGACAATCTCTGCTGTCTGTGAATGTCCAAGGTGTGAAGAATGTACTCCCTACATTTAGTATGGTTTGTGAAGAAACTGGGCAAATGACTAAGCTGCTTCAAGATACTCTCTGGTGCAATCCTGAGAACAAAGGAAGGATTGGTAAGGAGGGGCACACTGTCGTTATGGAAAATAAAGTAAGGAGGGGTGGAGGATAAGGCTTGTAGCTCTGAAACTCTCCTGACAGACATAACCAAAACAATAAACAGAGTTTTTCAGGACATAAATGTAAGCTGTGCTGAAGATGCTGGCTTAAATGGGGTTTTGCCATGGCTTCTAACACCAAACTGAGGTCCCATGGTGGAACTAGGTCTTTTAATAGGAGGAAAGAAAGGCTTTACACAACTTGTGAGAAGCAATGGAAAAACAGACAATGCCATTATGGAAGCTGAATACAGAAGCCAACTGAACCTTGATTATGGTGTAACTGAAACCTTTACCAAACAAGTCTGAAAGAAATTTGAAGGATTTCTAGAATAAATGCTGATTAGGGATGAATGTCTTGCATTGCAGCCTCATAAGAACTGCTTCCACTTACACGTCTACTTTGTGAGTGGATTCTTTTGGACAGAAGGAATGACTGTGTACCACACTTTCAAATAACAAAGGGCTGTTAGCCATTATGGGAACAGGAGAAACCAAGCAGTTAGTGTGGACCAAGGGAGTCTGGATGAGGCTGACCAGATGGATGTGAAGGCAGATCCAGGTTGAGGTCTAGAAGCCATGGATGCTTCATCATGTGAGGACTTAGCAAAGGAAACCAAATTTGCCATGGCCAGCAGGGGACAATGAAGATCACAATGGAGAGGCATACAAAGGTCTGGAAAGCCACTATCCAATCACATCATCTTCCCTTTATGACTGTCCCACTAGGGAGAACCATGGGGAAGAAATTGCTACTGGATTGAGACACCACTTATGAGGCATTAGGATGGACCTGCTGAGCCTGTTCTTAAAAGACAAATGTCTTTCTACAGAATGTGTGTTGCAATCAAAAAGTGATGCTAAAAAATTGCCCAGTGTGATACACTTGTGGCCTCTGGTTCCTCCTTCCTTGTTCAAATATTACACCACACCACAGATATTTGTCTGCTTGAATGGACATCACTCCTGGATGACTAAAGTCCTGGAATTCTTGCAATGCCAGGACCACCACTCATCTCCAGGACATTTATGCGAAGACTGACCTCTTGCCTGACTCCAAAATACCTTGAAACATACACCCCTCGAAATGCCCCCACCCCAAACAGGAGGCATTCATGGTGATCATCTCCTCTGGATGGAGACAAGCAAACATTCTCCCTGATGCAAAAGTGGGAGAGGCAAGCCACCATTTGAAATAAGCCTTGCACAGCTGAGTAATGACTATGGGTGTTTAGGGTGATCTAAAAACAGACCACCAGATTCTCACCAGCCACTATAGAATATGCATGCACGAGGAACCATGATTATAGTTGAAGCCATCAGTCCGAGTACTTGAAGTAGCAAAAGTGTTAAATGGAAGCAGGAAGTTGTACTGAAGCTCTGTACTCGGTCTGAAGGAAGACTGACTGTACAATTTGTTGTAGATACAGATGGTATCTAACAAATATTATGGACTGTGGGAACAAGTAAGGGAGATGATGGGCAAACATGGTCTGCCCTAGAAATATAGGGGGTGGGATGACCCACATTTCAATGTGCCTTCGGGAAAGACTCTCATCATGCACTCTAAATCCACACCACCAGCTCTTCTGAAGCACCCGACAGGCCAGACAGAAGTAGCGGAGGCATGGAAACAAATGTAGGCAACTCTCTCAGTGGAATGCCTGCTGACCGAAGGTCCTGAGAACTTGTCTTAAATGACTATAACTGGCGCTAAAGGAGAAATAGCCTGTGGAGATGGTTGGTTGACTACAGAAAAAAAAGGGGTTTAGATCCAACCTCAGCACTTTTGAAAATGAGAAAGGTCTGACATCACCCGGTGTTCTTTTTTGGTGTTCAATGTATTTCTTCTTATGTTTTTCTTTATCCTTTTTTGATTTGTCCGAGGAATGCTCAAGGGGGGAAGAAGACCATTCAGAATTAGCTTCTTATGCCCATCAGCTAAAGTTCCAAGTCTGAAGGCTTTACAAATACAGCAGTCTTCAAACAAGTAATCCGGCTACACGTACTTCATGCAGAGGTTGTGGGTGTCTTGGGGCAGAATGTTTTGGACAGATTTGGCAAAACTACAGAAGCTCTTTTCAGCTTTATCTTCATTCATTGCAATGAACATATACAGAGAAAATGGAAACAAAATCCCCTCAAAAAACACACTAAAGTTAAAGAACTACCATTTTTAACAAGAAATAAGACAAGACTACTTCAAGACTAATATATATGTGTGTGTGTTCGTTGGTTAAACGTTTGGAACACTGAACTGGCTTTTACGGTATTTGTGGGGATTGGAAGCTTACCCTTTCCCCCATGTAGTGCGATCTTGGAGTTGGTATAAGTTGCAGGGAATGCAGAAGGGTATGAACCCCTGCAAAAAAAGCTATTTTCTCTCTTTCTTTTAGTTTGATATTTCTTTCTTTTAGTTTGATATTTATTGTGTTGTAAACCTTAGATCCATTTGATATATCTGTGTGTGTGTGTGTGTGTGTGTGTGTGTGTGTGTGTGTGTGTGCACACTTTTTTTTTTAATATAAAATCCACAGGTGGGAATGACATTGAAGTGGCAAGCAATCTTGTGACTTAGCATTGCAGCTATGGTTTACCCACCATTTGCTAAAACTGGAATAAATGGTAAGTATCTGAATATCTGAAACTAGTAGCAAAATGAACGAGTTAAACTGCCGAAAGTATGTACCTAAGTCCGAGATAAAAGTCTCTCAGAGTTTTCCCCCTTTTGCAGAGGTGCAAGTAGAGCAGATTTAATGTAGGTATGTAATGGGGATGTGGGGTATAAGCCCCCACATCAGGGGTTGACGTAGTCCTGTCTCTTTGCCGAAGAAATAAAAGAAAGAAAAGAAAGGAAAAGCATTTAAAATGAGAATACGGACTATGATATTCGCTATTCTCATTCTGAACAGTTCCTACTACCCGTCTGCAATTTGCAATTTCTAAACTCACAGTTTTGAGTCTCAGAATTACAATAGGAAGCCAAAATAAATATAGCTAATTCCACTTACTAGCAGTATTTTCGCTGTGAAACACAATCATCAGAATCAAGACTGTGCAGCTGGAAACTCAGTTTGAAGACATTCTAAAATTAAATCTAACACAATTAACATGTATACACAATATTTCACAGGTTTGATATATGTGAAGAATTTTCAGTATGCACATGCATAGCCACACACACAGACACGCACAAATACTTGCACTCTCACTGTTCCACAGTAGAACTGTACTGGAGAAATTAGCTATATAGTTTACATCACAAATGGTTCCACTGATTTCTGTGTGTATTCTCCAATTATATCTGTATTTCATTTCATTTCTGGAAACACAGGAATAAGTACTACATGGAACTTGAGCTAATCCTGAACAATCACATAACTTCCTACAACTTGCAAAGTCCTGATGTACTGCATTACACTAGGATATATAAATGCACCAAGTCCAGACCTGCTGTACTCCAATAAAGCAATTTTTTTTTACCATAAGGCCATATCAGAAGGTTGTATCAGCTGATAGGTTTTACCAGAGTCTCAAACATGGATCACTAAATCCTGATGTAAAACAGCATAGTAAGTGGTAAAAATAAAATGAAGCAAGATTAAACAAACAGGATACAAAGAAGCTCTGGGACCAGAAAGCACGTCACTACATAAGTTATCTACAGACCTACTGTTACAGGCTATAGCTGCTGCAGGACTTAAAATGTCAATGGAAAGCAGCAGATAAAAATCAAAAATCCTTGGTTGTATGAGCCTGCTTCTAGACATTTTTTTTATACCCATCAGGACTAAACTCGTCGAATTAGGATCAATACCGGGATATAGACTCTTTCATGGATGATGCTACTTGTCATCAGTGCCAGCTACAGTGTCATTTCCAAATGAAAAATTTAAGCAATGAAATTTACACCGCCTCACCCAATTCCAATTAACAAGAGGGGGAAGGGGACTATCTGCTGAAAGAAATCAATGCAGCAAACATGCACTAGCCAAACAAAACTGAAGTCCGTTCTTACAAATCTTTTATCCTGTGCAACCCTAATGCAAAGGGCAGACTGCCTTATTTAAGTAAACAGATATGGAGATAATTGTTATATTGTATTATACTGTTTTATACTGTATCATATTTTTTCACCCACTGGGAGCAACATATAAAACAATCAAAGTAGATATCCTCAATAAAGTACGCTTTAGCTTTACCACATAAGCATATAATAGCACAGGGCTCATTTGCATACATATCTACTGAAATTAAGAGACAAGATTCATAATGCATCATTCAAAGCAAGTGCATTCTCTAAATGCACTGCATTACTCTTGCAATACAACCATAGTTATAAACATCATGGCCTCACAGCTAAACAACATGAATGACAATACCGAAATCCTGGAAAAGTATTTTAATGCATACTTTATCTTTGCTTGCCAAGTGTATAGTTACATATACTAATTTTACAAAGATATATGTACATTAGAGGCTGTTAAATGATATGTTAGAGAAAGCGACAATAAAGTTATCTTTTATGCAGGCATATTTAATGGTTGACAACAAATTCATGTTACATATTAACACATGCACATTATACATTGTGCATGTGTCTAACACCAGAGAGAACAAACTGTAAAACACGTGTTTTCAATATCTATAATAAGTCTTTTCCAAAATCCTATGTACTGTGAATAACTTACTTATGCTGTTGTTCCATAGAAACACGGGTAGACATTTATATTGCAGCCAATATAACAACCTCATTGAGCTACTCAAAATCCACAAGTCATTAATGGTCACAGTTTACAAATACTACTAAGTTCAAATGCTCTTTAAAATTAAAAAAAAAAAAAAAAGATTTATACAATGTGGTTTCCATGCAAGCTGTCGGCTTCACAGATTACTGAAGTGTAGAACAGCTGTCAGTACAAATCAATATTCACAGACGTGTTATGCTACAGCTGACTTGTGCAGAACTACTAATATGCAATTTAGCTTCTTTCCGTTTGGTTGCAGATATGCAACTGTGGAGTTGGAATATTTAAATTAGGGGGTATGGTGCAGAACTCCACATGTAAGTAGCGTAGGCTTGTACTTTAGTTTAATTGTAAATACAGTAAAACCATACAGTTATTGCTTTTTTATTCTTAACATGGTCCAGAAATTTCAAGCTATACTGCATACTGTTTTTTGAGATATTCTTGCTTATGTGCAGTTATACATAATGTTTCATATGGTATTGCTGTGACTTTGAAGTGCTGTCACGCAAGTACTAACTACACATATTATGTAAGTGGATTAGGAGGTTAGGAACAGAATATTGGTATACCAGCTGGGCATCTGCATTGGTTTACTGAACACCATGCAAGTATCTGGCCTTGTTATGTGACTGATTCCCTAATGTAGATGTAGGATAAACAGCTGACTGTTTGGCAGCAATGACTTCTGCCTTGATGGCTGTTGTAGCTGATTAAAGCTTGTGTGAGTATAATGCTTACATATTTAGATTCATCTACCTACCTACGTATACATACATATGCACACATTTCTGTAAAGGTCTTGCAGGTAATTCAGGACCATAGCCACTTGTAACTTATTTGGGTCTGGGGGACTGTGCAGGCACCAGACAGGGAATATTTTCCTCTTTGCTAATCATGATTTCCATGTTTTTGGTTTCCTACTCTCCCTCATAGCGTTTAGCACACTTTCAGAACACACGTGCCTAGCTGGGATTAATGTGCCATCATTTGTACTGTCAACCTTAGAATGTCCAGGTATGGGTGCAGAAAGGACACACTGCTTTGTGTCAGAAGGTCCAAATGGGAAGGCAACATTTTCTACTTCTCCCCTGTCGTGCTGTGTAGCAGCAAAAGAAACAACACTGTCTTGGCTAAAAGGAGGCTACAAGAACGCCTTCTAGCCATTCCTCCTTGATTTTTAGAGACAGTCCGTGGAAGGGGGCCAGAGGGGGAGATATCAAGAGGATAAGAGGGACAGCATAAAGAAACAGGCACTGTCACTGTTCATTTGATAGAGAATGCAGCCATCTTCCAGGCTTCTGAAGTTGTTTGTCCTACAGCTAAAGCTGAAAAGGATCCATATGGGATCAGCTTTCTACCCTGGTTGGTTGGTTAGTTAATTAATAAACTAACAAATTAAGCATACTTTAAATTGTGTTCAGAACATTAGATATCTACAACTTTTTATTTCTCCAGTATTAAATATTTCAAAGCTAAAACAATCTGCTGATCTCAAAGAGATAATCATAGTATTCTGAACAATGTTCCAATACAGTGACACACTGAGTTCTCTGTGAATTTCATTTTTAACAAAAATCTGTCAAGACTTTTATTCTCCAAGTTTGTTCATTCATGTTTCCATTACCCATGTTATCCTATTCAGGACCACTGTAGAGCCTGAGCTAACTTGCAAACAAAGAACACAATGCCATAACCCAAAGTTGTTGTTCTTTCGGTTTTTCCCAGTTAGGGGTCGCCACAGCGGAACTCCGGTCCGCTAATGATTGGCAGTAGATTTTTTTTATGGGTGCTGAGGTGCCAGCTCGACGCCCAACCTTCAACAAAGGCATGCCCATTCTACACATGTCTTTTGAACGCCACTCGACCGCGGGGAGGACATGCAGACTCCACACAGAAGGCGCTCCAGCCGAGAATCGAACGGGAGAAATACAGTCCCTAAATGAGCCAGGTGTGATATGTATCCAAAGTTTCCAGTCTTCTTTATAAGTATCAGAATTTCTGTTTATTGAAATGCTGGCATTTTTAAAACTTTTACTAGCAGTGCTATTACCCACTGACAATGAGGCTTCTTTAATTCATAAAACACTCTAGGTTTCCTATGAATTTCAAGTTTATGTTTCAGTACATAAATCTCATAATGCAGCAAAATTTAGACAGAATAAATTAAGAACATTTCTCAACATAGAAGTCCTTCAGAATCCAGCAGTGATCTTCAAGTGTGGGTCTATATTATAGCATTGAAGTTTCAAAACTTCGAATGCTATAATATCGACCCATTTTTGTAGAAAACTCAAAATAGCGAAGCCTCAGAACTTCTAAATCTTACCTAGGGTAAGATTTTGGTTGTCCGTTCCATGGCTTCGCTATTTACTCTACTGTGGTGGGAAGGTTACCGGGTTAAGGTAAGTATGCGAACGGAGGTTATGGACCGGGTTAAGGCAAGTGTGGGAACAGATCGGGGTAAGGTGAGTGTGGATAGTTAGGGACTTTAGGGTTAGGGAGTGGGTAAGGTGAGTGTGCGGTAGTTAGGGACGTTAGAGTTAGGGTTGGGTTAAGTAAGTGGCTAGGTAGTGGTGCAGGGTTAGAATTACGGTTTTGTTAAATGCATGTGAGTGGTTTATTTATTTTGGTGTGCTTGTGTTGTGTGTGTATGTGTTTTGGAACAGCGATTTTTTTTCCCTGGGAAAAAATTTGCGGTTGCATGTGTTCGATATTTTGTGGTTTTGATATTTTAGGTACGATGAAACAGCGTTCGCTATTTATATCACATAATAGGGTAATATAAATGCTCAAGTGTTTATACCTGGCAAATATGTAGTCTAATTAACAACCTGAATTTAAGTGGCGTGCTACCTACTATTTAACCTGTCCAGAGCACCTGAGTGAGATTAGTGCTTAGGAATGAATGAATAACTTAATGATGAATGGATAAATACAGAAAGAAAGAAAGATGATAGTCAGAAGTGAAAAGTCACAAGTCGTGATATAAAATTACAGCCGATTTTTTAGAAAAAGTTACATCTTATGAGATCGTTGACATGACAGCAAAAGCCAAGGTAAACTTTGTAAGAGTTTTTAGACTCCAGTTGCATACTACTATATTAATGTGACTACTACAGGTCTCTGTTCAGTAAAAGGGTGGGCTCTGTGAACAGTATGCAAAGCAACTTAAGATTTTATAAAAGGAAATATTTTAAATAGCAAAACAAAGTCTCTGCAGCTTAGCACTTAATCCCTTTGGCCACACAGAATTAGCACTTTATTTTTTTTTCTTTCAGACTTTGAGTTTGGCAGTTTTGTCTACTGCAGTACACAGTTACTGACATGGCTTTCTGGGATGCTGGAAATGAAAGGATAAATCAAAACACACTTCCCCATGGTTTTACAGCACAGGAAAGGCAACGACACGTTTAAGGAGAGGTCACGTGATAGCTAGTGTTTCCAGTGAATCGTAATGAAAGCACACTTTCAGTTTGCATAATGGGTGGAGAGCTGTAAAACTGAATGCTTGCTTGTTTACCCTTCCACACATTTTAAAGACATCTGGTACGAAATCCAAAGCTTACAATACTGAGTGGAATGAATAAAAATCCTCAAGTCACCCCTAAAAACATCAGACATGTGCAATTTTCTGTTTACTTATTGGTCAACGTAACAAAAATCAAATAAAATACATGTTCCTTCTCAAACCTATTTTCATTCCAATTTCTACAATAACTTTTCTTTTACAGCCATAAACATTTTATGAGGACCAAAACCTATCACAACAATTTACTAAATACTCCGATAAAACTTAATAAAACACCAAACACGATATTATTCTTAGTATTACCTTTTTCGTGTCTGCTTCCTAAAGGACCAACCATCTATTTACTTACTACTTAAATTATACACTTGTTAACTAGATAAACTGACTGGACACAAGTGTCCCTTTTTAGAGGTGACCACAGAAAACTGGGTGTTCAGGTGACAATCATATTCATACAGTAGGCAAATGAAGACAGAAGGAATCAAATCATGTACCCCTTGACTACAAGAAACAGCTGATTAACAGCAAAGAGGCTTAATCTTTGCACTAAATGCCAAACTCGGTTATTATCCAGCTTATCATACATTACTCTTAAAATGCTGCAGCAGGAAATACTTGCAAAGACAGTCCTGATCTTGCCCATCCTAATCTTGTTTGAGCAGGATAGCTGGGCACCAGTAAAGTACTAGGAGGTGTTAAATGTGGATCAGACAAGTACCTATCCATACTGGCAGCTTCTGGAATTTTTCCTGTTCTAGAAGGGTTTGTACATATCTCTACCTACATAAATCATGGAAACATTCCCACTGTTTACACTGAAAATGTGCCGTCACTCTCTGACACAGTACTTGAGTAGGAAGGATGCCTGTACTCCAAAGCCACTGCCAACCCTAAAAGAAATGCAGTTGTTCCTCAGCTCACTATCAAGTACAACATATGTAACGGAATCCTGTAATTATAAACATTAAATGCAAGAACAGCCTGGTACCATCCATAATGTTAGCTAATCCAAACATATACTTCCCTATTTTTTGTTGTTTACTCAAGTACAACTCTTTGCGATAAAAGAAACACTGCGGCAGGAGCTAGGAAAGTCAGGCAAACTTTAAAACACGAAATGTAATCCAAGAGAGACTGAAAATCAAAAAGGACTTGATTAACATCCAAAAAGGTCCTTTCTTAGCACTTTCGTTCAACAGTATGAACTTCTTCAGATACAACTTTACTAAAACAGTCATCTTAAATACACTCAGCAATTCAATTAGCAATTCACACTAACAGTTCCCTTCCTAAAACCTTACCAGCCACCACCCCAAAAATTGAAAATTAAGATTACTGTTTTAGTAAAGTTGTTGCATCTGAAAAAACTTGATATTAATCAAGTCCTTTTTGATTCATTACTTCACTAATGCTGTCTATCCATCTTAGCCTCTCTGTTGCCCCTTCTTTTGCCTTCAGTCTCTCCCAGAATAAATGTCTTTACTACTGAATCGTAAAACCCCATCCCCTTTTGGGGGAATGGTACAACTGAGTGGTTACTGTGAAGTTATTAATAGCAAAACAATAGCTTTTACTACATGGAAAACAACAGCTTTGACTATACATACCTTTTTTGAACAATTGACTCCTTTCCTGTTTAAAATCATATTCACATTTGCCATAGATTTCCTTCCAAAAAACAACCATCTTTTAATTTTACAGTAGCAGTCACAGTCTACAGAGACATTTGAGCCAGGAAAACTAATTCTAGCATTGCCTCCACTTCTTCCCCACCTAACTGCAAACAATCAACAGGACTAGATGACATGAATGAATTTTCTGATGCTGAACAGCAAATCAGCTTTTATGCCTTCCACTTTTACCTTCATCAACAGATTCTCCTCTATTTATTCTTCCACAGATAGTTTTGTTTATTGAGAAAAAGGACAAGTATTATGCCCACATCCACATTAATCTGGGGGGGGGGGCTTCTGACCTCTGCCAGTGCAGCCACTTGTACATCTCCATCTGATAACTTCATCTTCCTTTTCTGAGTGGAGGGAGTGTGCAGTTACTTCTTCTATGATGAAGAGCAGCCCTCTGATGATCTCAGACTGTTCCTCAACCAGATGTCACCAACATTACATTTTGGAAAGTCAACTGTTATATCAATATGACATTACTGGATCATTTTTCCACCTTCAATCTGCATGCCTTTAAATATATACAACAAAATTCAACCAGTGGGTACTGATTTGTCTGGAGCTCCACAGTGACTTTTATCAGCCAGCAAACTGGCAATTATTACCCTTCATCATGAAGAGTACAAAGGGGTAACCCCCAACTCTAGCTGATGCAGTAAATTGAACGGACACTTCTATGAGTGTACAGAGAGATCACCTGTATACAATAACGGCAAAAATGTTTACAGTCTGTTTACCTCAAACACATCTCCAGGACACTGATATGAAGTGCTGCTTCCAAACGGAGTCTTGACACACTAAAAGAGTAACCATTCCCAGTTCCATCCTGGAACATTTAAGTTGTAACAACATCATGAGAAGGGCATGCATGTGGACAGTGTGCATCACACCGCTTGGAGAAGCATCCAGACTGAGTGAGCCTCCCATCATCCATGAAGGCCTAACAGACAAAGCCTGATAAGAGTCCCATATTACTTATGCAGCCTAGGAAAGAAAATGCATCACCAAGGGAAAAAATGAACGACTGGTAAAACATAGCAAAGCATCTCTTATACACAATGCATTAAGTGTGTGTTCTCTACTGTCAAACCAGGACATTGGTAACAGCTTTGTTTTTGGTTCTCCCCCTCACCGCTGACGATAAACAGATAGCCAAAAGTCTAACAAGAGCTGTGTTAGAAAAGCAAAGGAAGTTCTTGTGAGTCATTACACTTTTAAGGGAAACTATATCTGATAAATGAACCTGCATCAGTTCTGTTGCTGCAGTGGGAGAGCGCGAGACCACACCTTCACACCTCTCAAACATCCCAATTTTGCCTCAAAATGTTGCCCTATCCCTCACAAATCTTATGATTTTTCTAGTAATGCCAGACATCAGAATTTCACACTTACTCCTCAGAAAATGCATGCTATTGCAAAATCAGTTTTTGATTAACTATCTAAGTGAACTGGAGTAATATTTAGAATCTATCCCTGATTTTGGACCTTTACCCTTCCACTTTTGGCTTTATTCAGAATTGTTGAGAAAAGCTGAGAGGCATGTACAAAACTAATGTCACAGGTTTGACTACAGAGGCTGCAGCACCAAACCAGGGGGACATGATTGGCGGTCATAGGGCAATCTTGCCTACCTTAGGGAAGCCAGCCACAACCACAGATCACCGTATGATGAATAAGAACAGTCAAGCCTTGGGGAGGTGACTCTGTGGGCTGGTGCTTACATGCAGAAGAAACATGTAAGCCAGACCTGCAATGTGCATAGGGATGTCAGATCAATGAAGCAATATGACGAATCTGCACCTAATCCCAGCATGGAAAGACTATGCAACCTAATGGATAAGGTACCCGAGTTATAATCAGAAGATTATAGGCATGGGTCCTGCCATGGTTGCCTGAAAACACAATATTTAGTCTAGCAGCTAGCATACAGCTAAACTAAGTTAGGCTCTTCAATGGCCCCATGAAACCCAGTCTCTACTGTGACCTTCGTTTCCCTGTTATGTTGCTTTATTCACTTCCTTAAAGTATTCTGTCATGCTGGAACACTTACCTTTTACACAGCGTAATATTGTGCTTATACTGCAGTGATATATATTCCCATTACTTTTTATTTTTAT